>NW_017731431.1:1943757-1947406 GCF_001890085.2 Hipposideros armiger
TCCAGGTTGAGCTGTTGTTCAGCATCTTAGCTGTGGAGGGCAGTGTCACTGGCCCTCATATGTGGGATCCGAACCGGGGCCCTCTGGCATGCCAAGCGAGTTCTTAACCATCGCGCCACTCGGCCGGCCCACCCTTATTATTTTTGATACACTGAAATATGTTTTTGCAATTGGACAGAATTTCCCTGGCCACTTCTGCACAGAACTCTGAAAAAAATCTTTTGTAAAAAGGACTTTCTTCAGAACCCCTTATTTGACAACTAATCGCTTAATTCATCTGAATAATACAAAGGGAGATGAGAGAAAAAGTGGACATAGTGGTATCTGAGTGACTACCATGACCAGTAAAATCAGTCCAGAGAGTATATATACATATATAAAATAGGCATCTCACCTCTGCTGATAAATCTAAGTGAACTTATTCCCTTGGGAGCATCATTGATTAAAAATTACAGTGTAATTACAAACTATACTGTGTATATAAGAGTAAGAATGCCAAATACAAAGCTTTACATCAGCTGTTGTTCTAGTCTGATATTACACTAATTTTCAGACTCTCATTTGTGCCCCTGGACATACAGAAATATTTTCTTTCTGTTTATAAATATGTCAAGTATTCCCTTCTGTTGCTTTGATTATGTGCAGCTGTTAAGTTAGGGCTAGTTTCAGAAAATGGCACTACAGGGTGAAAAGGACTACATTCAGACTTTATCAACCATCTGGAGCAGTGAGCTGCTCTGCCGTCCTAATGTCTCTCTTGATTTGACTTCTACAAAGTAGAGGAGTCGCTAGTAAAAAGCATATTAGCATAGATGTAAATGAGAAATGCTCAAACCTTCAGAAACTTTTTACTTACTGAAGAGATCAGTCTTTGCTGCAGTTTAGTTACAGGATGATCAAGCGAAACTTTTCAACCAGCCCAACGAAGATGAACAGGAATTCTTTTAAAGACTTAATGTTAAGTCACAGCCCTTGTTGGTAGGCTCTTCTTCACTCCACCCCATTCTTTATTTCTTATCAGCTGGGAAACTCTTTTGGGAAGGTCCTGGGTGTGCACTCGAGTCTTCCACAACAAGAATGACATGCCCTTTCACCCAAGAAACAGATTCTTTCTAACAAAAATGAAACCTATAATGTAGTACTTTTATTCAGGCATTGATACCCCCCACCCCACCCCTAATTCTTGAGAGCACCTCATCAGAGAAACAAAACAAGAATTATGGTGATACATCAGTGAATGGTGTCATCCCTTTTTCCTTAATAATGCAACTGCATCCACAGAAGTTATCTCTTCTTTTAAGAACTGCACTTAATTTCCTATAGGTAGATGATGTTGTTAATTTAAAGCAAAAATACAATTTAAAATAACTTTATATATGTAATTTTAGGGAATAATAATGCCAAGTGGTATGCCTTGATTTACCCTTTGTCCTGACATTGCACATCATCTTACAAGATATTTACATACATTTCAAGCACTGTGCATTACTGATATAGATTTTTACAAACATAATAAATATGGAATTACCTAGAATAATGTATCATTTGGAATGTTTTTAACTTCATATAATAGATATTTTAACTCAACTGGCTTAAATAAACAGAAAAATCAATATCTCACGACAAGTCCTGAGGTTGGACAGCTCCAGAATTGGTTTATTCAAGTAATATCATAAAACAGCCAAGCTCTTTTCATCTTTGAGTTCTGCAACCTTTATAAGTCAGCTATGTCTCTGCTATATCCCCTCATGATCACAAGAAGACTACTGCTATTCCAGTCATCACATCCACAAAGAACAGTATCTAGCAAAGATCTATCCCTTCCTTGTTTCTTTATAAGAATGAGGAAATGTTTTCCAGAAGCTTTCATTCAATTACCCTTCACATCTCATTGGCTCCACCCTAAAGCAATCACTGTTAAAGAAAATGGGACTTCCAAGATAAACTTAGATTGTTTCAGATTTACCTTTGGTTCATGTGGGAAGGCTGCCCTGGTACACAAAATCAGGATCTCTCAGCAAGTACAAAGCTTACACTAAATTAGTAAGTCTCTTTAATGATGGCATTGCCCAAGATTCTAGCCTGTTGCCTTCTATTTTGACTCCATTCAGATTGTAAGATTTTACATATTTATCTATTTACCAATGACTCTCAGATTTACATCTCCAGCCCATAATTGTAGCTCTAGATTTAGACTCAGAATTCAAACTGCCAACCATTGCAGACTCTACAAATATCTTTTCTCCTATATGTGGTCTTCATCCACTATTTTTTATTCTTTATCACAACTAATAAATTAACTATGTAACCAGTCTACCAAGTTCGATAACTCAATATCATTCTTAATTTATCTCTCTTCCTCTCCTTATTTCTCCATCTATTTCCAAATTGTGCTGATTCAGTTTCCTAAATAGTTCTCAAATAAGTTGTCTTCTCTTTTTTTCTATTTTTTTTGTTGTTTTTTGTTGTTTTTCTTCTTTTAAATAAGTCCTCTTCTGTGTAGCCTCCAATTTGTTCTGTATGACTCAAGTTTCTCTCTATCCATTTCTAATTCTGTTCTCACTAGGATGATCTTCCTCAAACCAAAGATAAATGTTAGTGCCCTCCTTAAGTGCTCTGTGAAATCTCAGTGGCCTACAGGGGTGGGGTCCACAAACAGCATCATCTGCAGGCCCTTTACAATCCATTCCTGCCCTGTCTGGTGTACCCTCCTCTTCCAGCTCTCCTAACAAGCGCCCTCTAAGCACATGGACACTGAACTCCTTACCATTCCCTGGTGATGCCAAGCCTTTTATGAGGTTTGCTTTTGTATAATATGGTTTTCACCACCTTGAATTCTCCCCTCCAATTTTCACTTAGGACATTCTTCATCATACTTTAATACACAGTTCAAAAGACTGGCTCCTCCAAACAATTGATTTTTAAAGTTCATGAAGTAGTATTTAACTCCAAAAAAATTAAAGAAATGCATGACACAATATTGGCTCAAAACATTATGCTAAGTATGAAAAGAAACAGGCAAATGAGGCTGCATACAACATGACCCCATTTATATGAAATGTTAAAGTGGCAAAATTACAGGGACAGAGAAAAGACCAAAGGTTGCTTGGGACCAGGAGTAGAGGCCAGGCTGTCTGACGGACAAAAGGAATTTTGAGGGGGATAACAGAAATGTTTTAAGTCTGTGTTGTGGTGCTTACATGGCTGTATACATTTTCCAAAACTCACCAAACTGTACATTTAAAATGGGTGTGTTTTTGGGCTTACATTCCAAATCCTCCTTTATTAACTCCAGTCACTTGGAATGATGATCCTCCTTTAATTTATATTAATGATAGTTCGTGGTTCCCGGGGCCTGAGGACCCCCGAGGACCTGAGTTTCCTGAAGAGGAAGGGAAACTCTTTACTTTGCTTAATCATTCTGACCTTGGATTTTTGCATACCCCTATATGTATTGGATCTGTTCCCCCTTGTCTCTCTTTATCAGAACAACTTTGGGAAATTCCTAATGGAAAAGAAAATCGTACTTTTAAGGATTTGTTTATGATTTCTGGCAAAGGATTTGTCACCCAACAATCAAGTACCCATAGTTTTCCACCTTCCATTCCTACTTGCCCTCTTATTAACTCTTGGGACAAGAATCAATCCC